>NC_134354.1:48578477-48580977 GCF_048569485.1 Anomaloglossus baeobatrachus | reverse complement strand
AGGCCCGCCTCCAGCCTCCTCAGCATCCATTTTAGATAACAAAAAAAAAAAAAAAAAAAAAAAGTAGAAAAGAGGGATTATAGCAGTCCCCTGTTCTGCGGATTGCTGAGGCTGCAGCAACCCTCATATCTGGGGAAAAGTTGACCAAAATTGGCCACCTTCATTTAACGATAGTGGTTGTTTTTTCTTTTTCCTGGGCTCAGTTTATTTCAATATGTAAAGGTAGATTTATATATGTATATTTATTAACTCTTACGAGCACATCTTTGGGTAGTATCAGAGATACAGTTAGTATGGGCTGTTCCCTCTGTTGTGGATTACCCAAATGATGTTACTTTAGTGTTTTACAGCTACCGCAGCCCCTGGCACTCCACGCTCCTGTATCCCGCCCCTGCCGGCGGGTTAGCGCCCTGTCTCAGGCCCTACATCCCCTCGCCTACGTCCCTCGGGTGGGTGCGCATGCGCTGCGTCCCCGGCCGACGCTCTGTCGTACCATCCGCAAGACTGGCGCAACCGGGGAGATGAGTCCCGTACCAGGGACCTTTTTCCTCTGCCCAAGGCGGGCCCGCCAGGTCTCGTCGTCTGCGCCCCCAGTTTTCACCTTAATCCCCAGGTCCAGACTGCCTCTCCTCTGGTAGCCTTTCGACCTCTGGGGGATGGCCCAGGCGTTCCACCTCTGCTGGACTTCGAGCAGGAGGACCCGGATGTTTGGCGCAGGACTAATAGCCTGGTAAGGATGGTGAGTCAAGCCTTAAAGGTACGGACAGTCCTTTTCTCTCCGGCACGCACCGGGGGAGGTGAGTCCCGTACCAGGGACCTCATCCACTGCTCGAAGCGGACCCGCCAGGTCTCGCCTTCGGCGCCTCCCCCTGGTTTTTCCTTCATTCCCAGGTCAAAAATTCCCGCTCGTCCAGGAGCCTTCCGACCTCTCTGGTGATGACCCAGACGTACCACCATCTGCTGGATTCTGAGCAGGCGCCGAGGTTCGACGCATGGCGATTAGCTGGGAGGAAACGGTGAGTCAGACCATAAGAGCACGGATAGTTCTCTTCTTCTCTCTGAGCACACAGGTCTCCGTTAAGACTTTCCTAGCGGACCCATGATGTTTGCAGTGGGCATCCAGTAGTTCGCAGAGTTACTGCTCCTTCACAGACACCATCCAGACAGGACGTTACCAGCGGTAAATTTTGTTATTGTCTTTATCCATTCTCCAAGGGGCTCCGGGGAGAAGGGGCATGCCCCCCTGTCATCCACCCGCCTGGTTTACTCTTAGCTGATCATCCCTAACGTGACGTCTCTCAGGGACTACACGGACACCCTACGCAGCGGACTACATTCCATCTCTGCCGATTCAGAACTGGTGGACTTCTGCGGTAAGTACCTTCTCATCATAGCCTTGGCGTTTTACCAGCTGCACGGCCTGAGCCTGTAGCACCAGTGTGACTCCCGTCGAGGCCTCTGACTCAGGAGCTGGAACGCGGAGAGGACATCTAAGGAGTCGCTGACTTTCCTTCCGCCTTTAGGTGACCGTCCCTTCGGAAATAGGTTAGTCCACTGGATCCCTTAGGCTACGTGAGGGAAGCGTACATCTTCCCCTAGGCTACATGAGGAAAGAGCACTTCTCTTCCCAGCATCGGCCCAGACGCTCAGGATCGTCGCCTCACGCTCTGTCCAGTCCGTTCGACCCGCAACTGTCAGGGCGCCTCTAGCTCTTAGACAGTCCCTCCGCCTTGCATTGCAGCGGCCAATCCCAGTTTTAAGAGCGCTTACGGGGATCTGGGCGTCTGTTCCTGCACATCCTACTCTGCAGGGCCGTTACGGTCTCTCCGCCCATAAACGACCTGGGGGTCCAGACTTCTTCCGTCAAGGATCCTCGTCTCGGGGTTTAGACCCGTCATCGTCACCTTTTCGCTACTAGGGTAGTTGATCTACCGGTTGGAGTCCTTTCAGACACCGGCCCGGTAGATCATCCCTTTAGGCATGTTATTCGAGACCGCCCAAGGGAAGTTACTCTTCACGCAGGAGTAGTTTTCTTTCCCGCACCAGGTCGGGTTCGGTAGGCGAGTCCGCAGTGGTTGGTGGAGGTGATAGCGGCGGTACACTTACCAGTTTACATCCTTGCCCTTCCAGAGGTCCCCACAGAAGAACGGAGATAAATAGCTTCCGTTTGTCCCGGGGACCCGCCATTCCCTTCCTAGTGGACCAGTCTTCGTAACCGTTCCCTGGGAAGATCCCCTCTCCGTCTCCTCTGGAGAATAGCATCAGACGTTACCAGTCTCCTATGCTAGGGTGGCCGTGCCCACCTTTCCACAGCTCGGTCCCGAGGGACACCCCTTGAGTGTGGTCTCCCCTTCAGCATTCCAGAATTCAGATCCATCCGGTTAGACCGGTTACGTTTTTTCTTCACTGGGGCGAGGTTGCCCGGTCAGGTTCCAGTCGAACCATGCCACAGCGGTGGCGTGCATCATCCACCAGGGAGGCGCAGGAAGTGTCATGACAA